>NW_020897689.1:20289899-20298241 GCF_003984885.1 Neopelma chrysocephalum
TCAAATCCTGCAGGTGTGAGAACAAGGCATTTAGTCCCATCTGTTGTTATGTGCTGAGTGCACTGGGAGAGGCTTTCTAGCAATGCTGCAGTATAACCACATAGCTATACACTTAAAACAGTGCATATCTTGCTGTAGGAACAAAGTGTTGGTTTGTTATTACTCTCAGGTCTGAAAGCTGAATTTCATAGGAGATAGTATTTAGGAGGAAAATATAATTTTATTTATTCTGTACCTGTATTTTGGAATTCTCTGTACATTTTTTTGTATTTACTTTCTGAATTAAACTTTACATTTATTTCTGCTGCACGGCAGAAAATAGAATTGTCATAATGTACAGGACTGCAAGGTTTTCTGTGAGACAGAGGGCCAAGTATTGCATATTCAACCTGAGTAATGAATCCATTTAGCAAAAAGAATAAATAATAATCATAAATGACTAGCTGATTCAATAGACATTGAAGCTAACTCCTTTTGCTGTCAATAGTCAGTGGATCATGACTATGATCCTGCCATTTCCATTTGCAAATGCATTCTTTTAAGTTCAATGAAAAAATTTAGATTATGTCTTACTGACAATCCATTATATAAATGTTTATAACAATTTTAGCATTAGTTTCATATACGTACACCTATGTGTGCTGTAACTTCTAGTGAATTGTTATTGAAACTTCATTAATCAATAGCCTTTTTTCCTTTTTTCTTTCCTATTTAATATTATGGTCCCATTTTTGTAAAAGTAATGAAAGTATTACTTTGTGCTCTTACATCTATGGATAGTCCTCTATCAGTTTTTGGTTAGATATTTTTGTAAATGTTCTTGGTATTTGGTGGTGCATTATAACAATATTCTGGAAATAAAAGGCTCCCTAACTTCTGAAAATATAGGATAGCTGCAATTCTTCAGGGATGAAATATGTACATTAAAATACTTTTTGGCTGCATATGGAAATAAGTATCTAAAAGTGCCTGAACATTTTTGCAGCTCTCCTCTGTACATCCTACATATTCATCTGAGGAAACCCCACAACACAACTCACGAGTAGGGCCCTGATGGGCTTTATACACCAAGCAGCTGGACACTGCTACACCACTGGTGAGGATAAAGTTCAAAAGCTGCATTGTAAGAAATAAAGCCTGGAAAGACAGGGAGTCGTAGCCAGAGGTGGAAGAACCACAAGGTAATGTAGTGTGAGTGGGAATTGGGTGCAGTGACTCATGTGGAAAGATTCCCAACTAATGTTTTATTGGCTTACCAGGACCTGCAAGAGGAACTATAGCTCTGTTGTCCAGTTTCCTCCTCATTCTGACTATGAGAACTACTAATATGAGCTACCATGTTCATGACATCAAACTCCTAGCGCAGACTGAAGCAATAAGCAAGACCTTTGAAAATGCAGGGCATTTCTTTCTTTAATACAACAGTTTATCAGTGCAAGAATGCTGGTTGTCATTCTGATAAAGTACTCAGCCTGTATTTGGTGCAGACCAAACAAACACGGACACAGCTTACTCCCAAGGGTAGCTTTCAAATATGGATTAGATTTTCTGAATTCTCCATGGATTTCTGAGAAGGCCATGGCAGAATTTTAGATGGAGTAATTTTTGTTTGAAGCTACCAAGACCATAGGTAGTCTCAGATGATGACTATCAATTTAATTGAATCTGAATCAGAGCCCTCAGTGAACTTTAAAAATACAGTAAAATCTGTTTATTCCATTAAGTCATAACTTAATTATTTAGGAAAGGACACAATTATCACAAAATGGAGGAATAACTTAGTTAACAGTTTGTCTGTTACAGTCATTTGAATCTAAACTGCATGGTACAGGGATTTTTGACAGGGAAGAGAAAAAGGTAAAAGAAGAACCAGTGTGATTTATAGAAAATAAAACAGGTTCACCCACTTCCTAGTTATGGTCATTAACAGTGGTATAATTGTGCATAATCATTGGTCCCATTCCTACTGTACAGTGCTAGAGGCTAAGTTAACTTTGCATCTGCATAGAAATTTAGACGCAAATATGAATTTTGTTCACTGGTATGACTAGTGTAAAGTAAACAAAGGGTATTTCTATTGTATATTTAAGGTTGAGAAACCTATTTTGTGAACAGCATGCTCTCAGCAAAGACTTCACAGTTATTAAGTAACTGCAAAGGGACATGGTCAGGTCAATGATGGGTAAGGTTAAAGGCATATATAAAGAGCACAGCAGTGTTGGGATATTGATAGGCCCCTATGGTTGTCCCCATCTGGGAAAACTGCAATAATGTTCTCTCTGTATCATGATCTCTGGGTTTTAAAACGAAACAAAAATAGTTGTGGACGTAGGGAAAGAGGATATGAATGCCAAGCAGTAATTTTAGGGTGAAGAGTACAGAAAAGTTAGAGCAAAATGGATGGTTTAAATTCTCATCATTATTCTACTGAAGAATTAAATTTGCAAGGTCATGTTGAGGCTTATTCAGTCACAGGCATATCAGTGAAGGTAACTGGATTCAGATGAGTTCCCATCCAAGAGATATTTAAAGAAGCGAGTTCCCTAACAAAACAGCGTTGTCTAGAGTCGCGTTGCATATTAAATCAAAGCTTGATTTCCATGAATCAAAGTACCTTACTTTAGACTCTTAGCAAAAAACTAACTCAAGTTCTGAGATCCACCTTCCCAGATATACTTAATGAGAGAACACTGTATTTCATTTGCTATGGCTTCCATATACTTTATTACTTTGGTTTTTTTCTAAGTTCTCTACCAATACCTGTAACAGCAGAAGTTTGCTTTATAAAATTCTCATGCCTTATTAATAGACAGTCATGGTAGAACAGACATGAAAAATACTGATTACCTGTAATCAGGCCTCTGCATTTACGGAGCATATTACATGAGGACTTTCTCTAATTCCATTATTTAAAATATAGCTGTATTTCAGGTGTGTTTGCAATCAAATGTGGGAACGAAAACTTCAGGTCATGCAAGAAAAGAAAGAAAGGGAGTGGAATTACTGTAGAAAAGTTATAGAAAAATTTTTTGAAGATCTATACTGTAAATTATTTCATGTAAATTAGTTCAATTTTCCTTATTACCATTCACATTTTTATTTTACTAGTTTTCTTGACCCCTTCACTGAATTGCAGAGAAAGATATAATTTTAGATCTTCTGAACTGCTTTAGAAATGTCTGTCAGATGGTTTTGATTGAATTTGTTGTTAACAGCTCACAGCCTTAGCTTTAGGAATCCAACTGTATTATATAAAAATGATATCTCAGATTTTTTCTTTTAGCCAAATGTCCAATTTGCAGAGTCTTAAATGATTCAGTTCCTTTTTTTTTCCCCCCAACCTATCCAGAACTGCTGATACAAGAGCAACCTGGACATGAGCAATGTGTACGCAACACCCAGATTTTTATCTTCTTTCAAAACCAAATTCAGATTAACCTTTGATGAAAGCAGAATCCAAGTAACAATGAAATAAACAGGAGAGAAAATATCCATCAGCCTTATTACTCTGTAACACCTCCTAATTTGCCCTTCTATGGCTGAAACAATGAACTTTGGCATAGTTCATGGAAAATAATATACAAATAGACATGGCAGGAAAAATGTGATTACTTCCATAAGGGGACAGAAAAGCTCTTATCTTTTGTAACCTAACACAACCTGGTGTAATTCAGCAACACAAGTCTTCGTAAACCTCAGGACTGATTATTTGGGAGACATCTGGGAAAAACTGCAGTCTCGAGCACAAACTTTCCCACCCTCGAGCACAAACTTTCCCACCCCATAAGCTTCAAGAGCTTCTTAAATTTTTATGTAGAATAGATAAAATTCTACCCTCTCCCCCACATAAAACCCTTCCCCCCAAATCTGTTTCGGTACATCAATGTGCAGAAATAGTTTGCTGCTTCTGGAAAGGGCTTTTTGATTAAACGAATAATTTGAAATATATACAGAAAACACGTTTGTTGATGCATCCAGCCTTTCAAATCTTATGTTGATTTGTGAAGCCATCATACAAGAGTTCCTCTCCCTTTCATTTAAACCTACTCCTTAGATTGCATGTGCTTTAATTCTGAGGATCCTTGGTCCATGTGTGCACCCTGTTTCATCTGCATCTCTGCACACTGACCTCTTTAGGACAGGGCCTTAGTCCTTTGCCATAGGTCTCCTTTTGTACACTGTAGCACATGTGAAAGCCATATTGTGAATCAAAAAATGTAAGAAGCATAGCGGACAAAATTAAGACCCTGTGAAAGCCATAAACCATTGGACTAGCTAATTACAGGCCAGCTCATTACCCAAAATGCAATTTTAATACAAAAGCTTATATACCATTCTGGTGCTGTTTTTATCAACTGGATCCTTTGACTCTAAAAATACCACTTCTAGAAAATCAAGAGAAAACTGTGGAACATGAGTTCTCTTTTGGCATGTAAGTTGAACTCCAAGCATTGAGGAAATATTTATCACCCTAAAAGGGAGGCAAAAAGCCTTTTTGTCTGTGAAGAAAGGCTAACTGACAGCCGTATCATAGGCAGAAAATGTTCAGGGCTTTCTCTTCTCAAGGTCAGACAAATGTTTATCAAATAGCTTTGAAAAATAAGCAGTTCTGAAGGACACACAAAACAGAATGATTCCACTTTTTAGACACCACATGCATTGTGGAATTTATGGGTTTGCAATTACGAGGGGTCAATTTTGTAGGACTACTTGGTGTAAAAATTTTAATCTTAAAAATGTTATACGCATTTGGTCTTGTATATATGGCACTCTGGTTTTCTATTTCTTTTAAAGAAAAATTAAAACATTGAAGAGGGGTTATAACAGCTTCTTCAATTTTTTTCTGTATTTTAAATTATGCTTATTCACCCATACATTCGCTCTCTGAGTACTCATTTAGAAGGAAGATTTTGCAATAGTCACATTTAATTTATCAGGGTGCAATAATTTGTGTTTCCCAATCATCTTGCAGACTTTGGTTCATTATACTATTGTTTCACATGAGTAAGTTAGCAAAGTTTGGATTGATTGACTCTAATTAACTAAAACTGGTTCCAGGCTGTGCATCTATTGTCATGGTAGCTAGCCACAAAGCCCCAAACTGTTCAGTAATGGCAATATAACGTACTATCAATATGAAAACTCCAGCAAATGTTAAATGTTGGGCTTGTCAGCAAATGAAAATAGCAATAGCGGAGGAGGGAGAAAAGGGACATTAGGACAAGCATGTCTCAGAACGCTTGGGGAAAATGCTCCTTCCGGAGCTGCTAGTGCTCTGATCTTTTCACTTATTGTCATATGGGCCTCCAACATGGAAAGAAACACAACCCAAACTTGCACACTGTTCTGTAAAAGAAAACTCCATGTATTTTTTGTTTGAAAAAACCTCAAAATGGACCCAAAACTCTAGGCTGAGCTAAGACCTTCTTGAATAACACATGTGGATTTCTCCATCTGCATATTTTAAATGAAAAAGTATTTTCCGTTGTTTCTATTAGTCCACTTGCATGAAGTCTGATTCTATGCTCTGTTTATTGACATCAAAGAGAATCTAACCACTATTTAATGCATCTCCTTACACATGACACTGGAAAACCAGTTGCATTGAAATCTTAGGATAACAAGTAAATAATTTTCTCTTTATTTGGGCTTCAGAGTCCTTCTGAAACCTAGCAAAATCAATGAGGACCTCAAAGGATGAGCTGCCTCTGCTGGCAGCAGTGTACACCACCTCAGCATATCCAGGATGTCTGGAAGTGTAAAAGCTTTATCCATCTTTATGCATAGGTTATCTGCTCTGCAGAGATGCATCACCTGAAATATCAGTCTCTGTGTATTGTTACACGGAAAATTGTACTTAGGAGAACACTTTTGAAGAGCCTATGTCAAACACAGAAGCTTGGATATGCCAGGACTGGTTTTCTTTGCTTGATCTACCTGCATGACTGCAATGCTGCAGCCTCCAATGTCTTGCTCAGGAGTTATTTCTAAGAGTAAACCTGTGGAAATCAGTCTTTACTACTCCCAAGTGTAGCAATGGAGTTATGGAAAAAGTCCTGCCAAAGATGGACTGGTGAATCAGAAGTTTTTAATGTTGTTCAAACACGTGTTAAGATGGCTTTTTGCAGAGTCACTGCTCCTTCCCGATACCTTCTGTGTGACCCCTTATCTCTCAGGCAGGAGTGTCCTGGGAAGATGCTTTAAGGTGTTCTCATTGGTCTTTTGTTAACCCCTTCCTTATTTGGCTGTTAACTCCCTACCTGATTGTAAGACCCCTCACCTGTGATTGGTCCCCTTTGACCCTCCCAAGAGCTATATAAGCCCCTACCTCACAATAAACTTCCTCTTTCATCCGTCTCTTCCTGGTGGTCAGTGAGTGCTCCTTTGCGGGGTCACAGGTCACGTGGGTGGGGGGCAGGGTGGAAGGGCATACACCTTCCAGGTAATGGACTGAAGCCAGGCCTGAAGGTTCTCCCCCTCCAACTCATCTACCGTAAAATGGTGCCCTCGTGGTGAGGCAACGGCTGTTTAAGCTCTTCTGTGAAGATACGAGAAGCTTCAAGACACAGGAGGGGGCGATCCATGCGAACATTGCCCCCGGAGCAATTCCTTAGTGTGGTATTAATTCCTTACTGTGCAACATGGGCCTGTGTTCCCTATTTTCAAAGCATGTGATCTAAACCTTGATTCAAGTACAGACATGCCATTCACTTCTTGTTTCCCTATGTCCTGTAGGACATGTCAGAACTCAGCTCTTCGTGATGAAGAGTGCAATCTCCCTTATACAGATATTCTTTGTCCCAGCCTTGCAGCACCTGTGCCTACGTGGAGCTCTTTTCCCCCCCGTGGTACCTGGCTGCCCTCAGGGCTATGCAGGACGGTCACCCCATCACCTGCTGGATGCCAGCCCAGAGTCCCAACCACAGCTGCTTGGGGGCTGAGCCCCACTGAGCAGCCTGACTGCCTCTCATCTCCAATCCTTTTTTCAGGCAAATATCTTCTGCTTTCCCATTTGCCAAAATAAGGACTTGATTTTTATGGCATGACCATGTAGTGGTTTGAACCAGGTTTTCCCCCTGAAACTAAGAAAGTGGTAACCCCCAGGGGGTGGTGACCCTTGGGGCTTGACCAATCAGTGCTCCTGCAAAATATAAACATATCTCTGGAGACCGGAGGAGAAGCAGTAGTACTTGTTGTGGGAAGAAGAGGTGGCCATGTTGTAGAGGCCACGAGGAGAAGGGGCTCCAGCCCCTTAGGGGGCTCTGCCCCCCCCAGCCCCTGGTTGGGGGGCTGCAGGGACTCAGAACAGTGTCAGACTGGACTGAGTGCCTGTGGCTGAGAAGCTGGGGGAGTTTCTCCCCGGTAGGAGCAGTGGGAGACGCTGGGAGCAGCAGCGGAGACAGCAGCGTCCGAAGAGCAGTGGCAAAGAGCCAACTGATAAGGACCAAAAGGAGTAACACAAGCCGGTATGCAGCTAAGGCAGACACAGAGGTGTCTGAGGAGAAGGAAGAAGCAACAGCAGGAGTAAAACCGAGCCAGCAGCAGGAAGAGAGTTTCGGAGGGTAAGAACTGGCTCAAACCAAAACCCCCAAACTCGCTAGAGACCCCTCCGAGAAAGAGGAGGGGGTGGTGGACTGAGAGGAGTCCTAAAGTGCAATATGCACTGCTGAGAGGAGCTAGGAAGCTCATGGCCTCCTGAGAGATAAGCCAGGACGGCCGAAGGAATGTGTGTGTGGGGGGTGACCTTGGCCCCCCCCTGCTCCAGCTTCAGAGAAGCTGGCAGCCATCTTTGAGGCAGAGCATGGGAGCTCTGCACAGGGGCTTGATTTCCCCTGAGGATACCAGACCGTCACGGAGACCCCGGTGCTTCGTGATATGACCATGGTGTAGCGGCCGTGTCTGGGGTTACGCAGCCCATGGAAAGACCCCTTGTTTGGAGACGGGGGCCGAGAGAGACTTGGAAACCTCCCTCGTGTGTGCTGGCAGAGAGCCAGCAACTGTTTCTGGTGGAAGAGAAGAAGAGAGCCTGCTGCCTAGAGAGGAAGACCTGCTGCTCACAGACTGGAAGGGGTCTTTTCTTCTTCTTCTCTCCTGGACTTTTATTTGGAGGGAGAAGAGATTTGGCCCATTGTAAATATTATTGTCATGGTAGAGATAGATATAGAGTTAAGATTGTTTGTAATGTATTATAGTATTTATTCACGTGTATAGTCTTTGTAATATATTCCTTCCCCCCATATTGAGTCTTGTGTTTTTGTCTGGAAAACCCATCTCACATGGGGTTGAGATGTGGGTGGGGGGCTAAGAATCAGAATTGGATTTTGGGCCTGCTGAAACCATGA